>NW_027226338.1:0-28938 GCF_022539635.2 Chironomus tepperi | reverse complement strand
TAGGATAGACAGTCTTAATGTTTCTTTGTACTTTATGTCTCGAGAATTTTTTTATTTTTTGCTTTGTTTTACTTTTTATTTGTTTTTGAGATAAATTTTGGGGTGCTTCCCTCCCTGCTTGGGTTAAGAATTTTGTTTTGTGACGTGGTTGATTATAATTTATTTTTAAAAATTTTTTTTTGCTTAGTTTTGTGTGCTTATCTTTGATTATTTTACGTCACTTGAGAGACAAATTCTAATATTGTGACCTATTATGACCCAATAAAGTTCATGTTTATTCATGAATTTTTAAGGAATTTCATTTTTTATGAAACATTTCTTTTTATAGTAAATTGAAATGTATTACTTATGGTTTGTGAATTATGTGGTCGTTCATTCATTAAGTTTGATATTTAGGAAAGAGGAAATTTCTGATTTTGCAGTAATATGATCTTATCAGGTAAAAACAGTACATTCAAAAGGAGAGTAAGCTGAGAGCAACGCTCACGAGCTTGCTCTCACATACTTACTTCGCTGGCCGTTCAGATTAATTGTGATCTATGACCTTCCACGTGAGTCGCCTGAAGCTGACTCTATCTCTGGTTTCCACTTGCCAATTTCCAATACCAAGCAAATTTTTTCTATCGACAGCTTAGACCCCTATAGACTCTACCGCTTGCCAATTACCGATTCCAATCAATTTTTAGCGAAACTCAAGTAAACTCAAGTTTTCTCAAGTCTTTTGAATAATCGTGACATTTTGGGGCTTTGTCGGGACACAGTAGCAAGTGAAAAGTATCCTATCCTATGATCATCCACTAAACTGATATGTAATATTTTCACATCATAATCATTTCAAATTTCAACAATTCTCAAATAGACAATAATTTTATAATATTTTAGGTCAATTCATCTATTTCTGAATAATGAGTAATTAAAAAGTGTTATATGTTGATCATGGAGTTGAATAAATCATCAATTTAATTGATAATTAATAATATTTCAAATAAAGTCTAATAATATTTTTAATCCATATTAATTTATGTTCATCCAATTTATTGGGACAATGGAAAATAATGAATTTTGAATATATGCAAATTTTGCTGTTTTAATCAAACTAAAATAAAAAAAATTGCATGTTTTTTTCTAAATTGGATATAAAATATTGAAGTAGGGAAAGTTTGGAAATTACAAAGTGTTGTGGTAAAATGCCAAAAAATCCAATATTTATTTTATTTAAAAGAATTAATGATTAAAAATTCAAATGAATTCTTTAAATAAACAAAATTGCAATAAATTTAAAAAAAAATTTTTTTTTTTATAAATTTAAAACCTTTTTAGCAAAAACTTTTTTAATCATTTAAAATTTTCAATTTAAAAAAATAATTGTAGGATTTTGTGGATAACCAAATATTTAATTTTGTCATTTTTTCATTAAAAATCTAAAAGTGCATATATTATTATCCCCAAAACCATAGCAATTTTACCATTTTTTTTATCAAAAACTATTTTTAAAATGTTAAAAGTTTATTAATTATTAATTGCAAATTTTTGTAAAATTCCTTTTAAATTGTTTAATTTTCATTAAATTATTTAAATTTATTCAAATTATCCATCGTTCAATTTTAATGAAAATATTTTCAATTTCCATTATTTTCACAAAAAAAAAAAAAAAAAAAAATTGACAAATTAATTTAAAAATTGCATTTAAATTCAACATATATGCTAATAATAAAATCTAATTCCAGTAGCATACTAATCTTCAATAGAATCCACTAGTAACACGTGATTGCATAATCACTTCGACACCTGTACACTCAATTGATGGATGTACTTGAATTAATAGAGAACAAGGCGCAATATTCAATATATTATTTTTCGGATATCTTTTTATTGCCCATTCTTTTTTTTTGAAATACATATTAAGTGTACGATAAAAAAATACTTGAAATTTTTTTTCTGTTAAAAAAATCATGATATTGGGCTTTGAGATATCTGATAAAAGTCATATACTGTGCGCACCAAAAAAATATCATTATTTTTTGGGTATGTATATCGTAAAATATTTATGAACAATCGATAACAGTAATAATAATTCACTACTTCCATCCAGCAATTAATATATTGTGTATTTTATACTTACTGATTGGATGTCTACATGGATTATTCATGAATATTTCCCTAAAATATGGACTACATATTGCCAATACGAGCTTATGACATTGCAATAATTGACCATCACATGCAATTGTACAATCGACAAAATCACCGCGATCGAAAAGACTTTGAAAGCCGGATGATAAATTTTCAGCAAATTTTAATTTATTCCAACATAGTGCAAACTCTTCCATGGTCTATTGTCTCATATGTTATGCTTTTTTGGACACAATTTTTCTTTTTTTTTAAATTTATCTGAATCCACTAATATTTAATATATTCACAAAAATCGAGATAATTGATAAGTTTGCAGCTGATCACTAATTTCACTCCAGATCCGATCCGAACTAAAGCAATTTCAAATACAAACTGAAAGGTTTATCATGAAACTTTAACGAAAATATACAATTTTTTTTTTCTTTCCTTCTTAAATTATTTACGATCTCTACATGCCGATTTCTTATCAATCTTTATTTCGTATTGAACGATAATAAGTAAAGTAAAGTAAGTAAACTGATGGATTCTCAATACATAACACAGAGTTACTTAAATATTATGAGAGAAACTAAGGATGATAATTTTTTATTTTTTAAGAGAAATCGTCTAGAATTTTTTCGATCTTCTACTCTCATTGATGAGCATCTTCATTCATTAAATGCTGAGTTTAAGAATTAATGAAATAAGGAAAGTTTTGGAGTTGAAATTTGATGAATCCGTTTTAGGAATATTAAATGAAAATTTTAATAGATTTCTTTAAATTCAAACTTTTAGGCTGAACAGAATGGAATATTTCAATAATCCTCATCAGTCATCAGTGCATTCAGTATATTTGTCTTAATTTTGTGTCAATAAGGACGATTAATTTTCAATTCTATGTTAAATTTGCTGTTCGTCTCAATTGTTTTAACTGCAGTATCTACAATGGATATATCCATTCACAACATATGAGTCATGAATCACAAAAACCGAGTTGCATGGTTAGGATGGTCACTCAAATCTGAACAAACTTATCCTGGAATCCAGAGCTCGATGTCGACTTAGATTGATGAGACAAATTGTGATTAAAAACATCCTGACTAATTTTGCGCATATAGTGACTGTACTACGTGCGAATATCGTGAGATGGGCAGGTCATGTATACAGAAAGCCAAGTGACACCGCAGTCCTTCAGGTAACTCCTTCAGACTTTGTGGATGGCAAGAGATCGCGAGCGAAACAGAAGAATTCCCGAATTGCATGTGTTGAAAAGTGTTGCTACAGTCCTTAATATGAGCTGTCTGCAGACATTCCCTACGCACTACAATGGGCCCTCGTGCGCGCCAGCTAAGGAAGTAAGTAAGTAGTAATTTTTCACATCAACAATTAGATGACAAAAATGTCACTTATGACGTCAACAAAACATAGAAATTAAGATAAAATGCTTGAAATGACAAAAACAAAAGCGTGGGATCTAAAAAATGGAAACAACAAGTAAATCCTGACTCTAAAATTCCAAATAAATATCTGCATCTGTAGGATGCCTTGAATAACAAATTACGTTGGCGCCTCCACTGGCGTTTGCACTCAAATGGGATTCTATTGTCATCAAATGATGAAAATGAGAATCAGAAACAATCTGTTTTCAATAATTGCGCATGAAAAAAGAATTAATTTTATTCACCCAATAATATCAATTACCTCATCGCACACAATATACCCCAAAAAAAATATTTCACCATAATATCCACAAGCTCTATTTAAAAATTTCATAACATAAAAATTTTTGGCTGGTACAATTGAAATATTCACGGGGTTTATTTTCAACATAATGCTATTATAAAATTAATTCGATATGATATTTTAATGAGATTAATCATGAAAAAATAATTTAAAATGCTTTTTTTTATTTTAATTTATCGATAAAAATTTCGATTTTATTCTTTTTTGCACCCTCCAATATTTGTGTACATGCTCGTAAATTGAGCTGAAAACTAAAAAATTATAATTCTATCATTGATCAATAAATGAATTAAATTAAAAATTTCATTTTAATTTTTTATTGTTCACGTTTATAAATATTAAGTCTCCAATTATCTATCGGAAATGGAAATGTCCCTTGTTTTTCACACAACTAATGATCATGACCGGGAGAATTTCGCGAGAATTTAAAAATGCTCAAAATGTACAAAATGTTCGATACGTCATGTTAATAATGGAAAGGTGAAGAGTTGACATGACGAAAATGTGAGAACTGATTCCGACCCATTTTAGCGCAAAAAATATACTTCATAATTAATTAGCTAATCCAGTGATGGGAAACCTGTATGCTGCGGTGCAGGTATGCTGCGAACATTTTTATAGGACAGAGGTGTGTATTGGCTCCAAAAATATTGCGCAACACTGGGTTTACTAATTCAAAATCCAACTCCCAGCGTGATTCTGAGTTAGTGACTGCTGAATTAGTTTAGAATCTGGAGTCATATGAGAGTCACATCGGCTTGGGACCGAATTTTGGATCTATTAATTCGGGATATTTTGATTTGGGTGACATTCCGTACCATAAAATGTATTATTTTATTAGGTTCGGTCTGCATTTCCTGCATTTTACATAGATGCATAGGCTTGCTGTTCTTGGATGTACCTAACAGTTCATCCAAGGCTATAGCCATGCGTTTTTTGTTTGTAGGTCTGCAATTTCGAATGAACTCTATTAAGTTCACCATCAAAATTACATAATGATGTATGTGGCTTAACAGTATTATTAATTATGACTCATAAGTTCTCATTTATGTAAATTTATGTAAATTTCATGACTCACTTCAGATAAGAAGCCATATATCTTATGCAACAGTGTGAAATAATTAAGATAACATTTCAAGAAATATCCAATCATCACTTAAAGACTCATCCACAATAGAAAATTTCCTAAGATAAAGAAGCATTTTATCCTGACACAAAGATAATCTCATTTATTCCGATAATTTTATCATCATCTTTACATTCTTTTGTGAGGTAAAAAAAATCTTAAAAATTTCTCAAAACTCAAAAATCTTCAGCATGTGCTACACGATCCCATTTGGTAATCCACAGAATCTTATTGGAATTTTCTAAATTGAGAGAATTTTTTGAGAGAGAAAAACTGAATTTCTCTCTTGGAAGAGAGACGAGGAACTGAGAGATTCCAATGGAATGGCTGGAAATTGAACATAAACAACTGGAATGAGATTCTGATTCGGATAAATATAGGAAAAAAGCAAGAATCTGCAAATTCCGATTTTCCGACAAATTTTTCTCTCTCTCTCTTTTCCTCTATCAATACTAACCTCAAGCAACGAAGCGTAGCGTAAGCAAGGAAGAAGAAATGAAAATAAATAGAAGCATCATCATTCCTCCCTTATGCTGAAAATTCGATACAATATCGACATAAATATTTGGAAAAGAAACGAAAAATTAAATATTAGAGGAGTTAAGGATGAGATTAGGAACTAAGCGCATTTTCTAGTTAAGGTCAAAAAAGATGTAAGACGATAACTGAAAATAAAATATTTTAAAGGATTTTTTAGGAATTGAATGAATGTTGTGGGCTTTGCCGGAATGTTTGTTGGTAGATAAAATGCAAAAAAGGTTGATTGAGATTTGCCTTAAATATTACATTCATAAAAACATGACGTTAATCTGAATGATTGTAGGTTGTTGGACTAGCATCGCAACAACGAAAGGTACAAGGTTTAAAATCAGGTATTTTTGATTTAAATTGAAAATATGTAGAACATTCATCAAGAGTCAAGATCATAATGTTTTCGGCTCATCGAATTGTGTAGACCCGAGCGACATAAATGAGAAAGATTCCACCTAGCATCTTCAATTAACATCAAATAGAAGCTGATTCCGTTTGGAATTAGTCATATGACTGCAAGAAATAAGTGCCTTCTATTTAGTGTTAATAAAGTAGTCTAGCGGACCCGAGAGTGTTTAAGGGCTAGGGGAGTGTTTAGGGGAGTTTACCGGGACTTAAATGCTTCCTGGTGAGTTTTGAGTGACACAAGGTGGCAATAATTGTGAAAAAATGCACATAAAACATCATTGTTCTAGTTTGAAGCCTACATAACACTGAATCAAGCTTTATATAAGCCAGTTGCCGATTTTCGAGTCAGATTTAGTAATTATTCCGTCTTAGAATGACTGATGTTACTCGCAAAGCATATATATAGCTGTAAACAACAGCAAACCACCAGACACAGCGACAAACCACAGTTCAAGCAACATTCCTTATGAAAATAATTCCAAATACTTTAATATGTGTATTGATACACAATAACCGAGAAGCTTCTCTCTTTCTTGCTTTCTGCTGATGCCTTTCCTCCCGCTTATACGTGCGACAAACTGTCGTCAACATATAAACTTACAAAAATTTTTTCTTTATTGAATCTCATTTGAAATTGAATAAATTGTAGATGTTTCAAGTTCAGACATTTGAGTCGACGGCAAGCAGCAGCAGAAGCATTTTTGATAGCGAATGAGGAAAAAAAAAACACAAGGCAAAAAATAAGCAAATAAATGTCTTGGATTTCAGCACATCCACAAATACACACAAACATCAGCAACAGCAGTTCTGTTGCCAGCATAATTTATGGATTGAAATAAATTAATTTTTATTATTCAGAGCTTTTATTAGCTTCCGTAGGGAAAGGCGAAAGAGAGGAATGAAAGAATGACTATATGTGTATTTTTATTTGTTGAGGATTGGGACACGATGGCCGGGGTGGAGATAGCAATTATAATTATGTTTAGCAATCCTTCTCTATTAGAAAAAAAAGGCCACTAATGTCATGTACTTTTGATTCAGCTCTACGACCAAAACAGAGATTATGTTCTGAAGGTCACTAAGATATAGATTCTCATGAGGAATGCTGATTGATTGAAGAGGAAGCTCCATACCCATAAATTCTTTGATATAGTTAAAGTTTTCTCATTTAAATGTCCTAATTTTCTATTCTCATATCCTCAGTATATCCGTCTATTGAAGCAGCAACATAGCAATTTCCTCCTTTTTTTACGATAAAAAAAGAAAATATTCAGTTCCATAAACATGAAATGTGTGTCATGGGAACCATCAATAGATTCAAAAAAATTTAAGCATGAGAAAGAGAAGTTTTCATCAACAATATTCAGTGACTTATCAAAAACATTAAAATGATCTTTAATATGGGTCGTTGAATTGTTACGTTACATGGTAATAAGGTCGACTTTTTAAGCTGCCCAAAAAACTCCACGCCATCGTTCCAATAAGGTTTTCAAGAAGATAAAGTTACGAACCCTCTTCCTACTCATCCCCATCCTTATCCCAATCCCCATATAAATCCCAATCTCCATCCCAATCTCCATCCCCATCTCCATCCCCATCTCCATCCCCATCTCCATCCCCATCTCCATCCCCATCTCCATCCCCATCTCCATCCCCATCTCCATCCCCATCTCCATCCCCATCTCCATCCCCATCTCCATCCCCATCTCCATCCCTATCTCTATCCCCAACTCTATCTCCATCTCCATTCCCTCTCGATCCACTATCTCCATCCCCATCTCCATCCCCATCTCCATCCCCATCTCCATCCCCATCTCCATCCCCATCTCCATCCCCATCTCCATCCCCATCTCCATCCCCATCTCCATCCCCATCTCCATCCCCATCTCCATCCCCATCTTCATCCCCATCTTCATCCCCATCTCCATCTCCAAGAGCTTATAACAGCGTCACCTAACTCACGAACACCCCCATAGGTAAAAATGTCTCTCTTACATCTATCAGGTTCCTCAAAAGCCTTTATGAAAAAGTAACTAAAAACAGATATAATGAGGTAAAGTCTTTAGATGAACAAGAGAGAAAGCTCCGAAGATAAATAAAGTACATCTGTGCCTTTCATGTTCTACCATGGCCTTCGCAACGGAGGAGAGAAAATTAAATGAAAATGAAGATGAGTGAATGTGAAATGTTAACAAGTGAAGGGAAGAAAACATAATTGTTTACTTGCGACCAACCGACCATCCGACCGACCGGCTTTAAGGAGGCTTCTTTATTCCTCTTCACTTGATTCTACGTAATCCAAAACGCACATACAGAGGAGGAAAAAATGTGTATTTCTCATCTTCTTTGTTTGAAGAGAAATTTTTCGTTTTTTCCTTTATGCTTCTTGAAGGAAAGATGAGAAATTGTTTTTGGATGTGATGGTTATTGACTTCCGTGCGGGTTTTGGAGGATGAGAGGATTGAGTTGTATTTGAATTTAAATGTCACACAGTGCAAAAATGGCCAAAAATCTGGCCGAGTCCAATCTGTCTGGTCTCAGGTCTGGCTTCTTCTAATCTGGTCTAGGTCCACAGTCAAGCTGGCCTGAGTTAAATTTTCAGCAATTTCTGCATTATGTGCTTTCCGAGAAAGGTTTGGCTTGAGTCAGGATGTCTAAACAAGCCAAATCCAAGAGATACACGATGTAAAAAATGGAAAAGCTGTGGCATCATATCAGTGTGACTTTGGAGTTTCACCATATCTGATCATGCAAGCTCGCGCTAGAGTCATGAAATCCTGAGGATAAATTTTACGTATTTTCACGCAGTGTGTCTTCCGAGAAAGCTCAATTATACTAAAATTACTCTTGCCAGCCGACTACGACAGATTCATCAAACTCCTCAGAGAAAAACAACACCACTTTCACACCTATGCAAACCAGGAACCACTGATGAAATTCGTGCTCTACGGACTTCCAATGATGGATATCGTAGACTTGGAAAAGGATTTGAAAACGGAAAACATATCACCAGTTAAAATTGTCAAAATGACAATGAAACAAAGGAGACACGAAAACGACGACGACCAGAACTACCTTCTGTATTTTAATAAAGTACAGGAAGGTAACATTTTGGAAAACCTTCGAAAGGTTAACTGTGTCTACGGCTTCAAAGTAAAATGGGCTAAATACAACAACAGGCGTAACGGACCTTCTTTCTGTTCGAAATGTTTGCAGTTTGGTCATGGACAACGTGGTTGTAACAAACCACTAATCTGTTTCAGATGCTCTGAACAGCATGATTCAAAAACCTGTCCTTACATTTCGATTGAAACCAACAAGGTCCCAATCGAAAAACTAAAGTGTCACTTCTGCGGCGAGAAACATACAGCAATCTCACAAGAATGCAACATCAGGAAACAAATAATCGAGAAGTGGAAAGCTAAATCAATGAACGACAACAACCGAAATCAAAACAGACCATCAGGTGAACAACAAAGGATTCCACGAAATCCTGCTGGACAAAGGAATGCTCCACCAACATCAAAAGCAGGTGAACGATCAGGCGGATCTGATCAATTTACATCACAAAGACCAGCTAGGAGTATCCCAGAACCGGTACCAACAACATCTAGAAAACCAGCTTCTGAAACCTCCGCACCAGTCACCATAAAATCGCAAAATAATCATCCACAACAGAAACCCTCAAATCAGGAAATCAAAACAAAACACGAAGAAACAGGAGAAGGGGAAGGAATGGAAATAACAACAGGTCAAAGCCAAAGACCAATAACAATCATCAACAGAACTCAACGCAGGTTGTAGAAATTATGGACCTAGACTTCAATTCACTAACCTTGGAAACAAACAAGGTCGATCCTGAACCTTCATCCAGTGGTAATACAAAGGAACAAATTTCACCAGCCCAAGGCACAATCGATGAATGCATGTTCTTCATCAACTCATTCATCGAAATCATCACCAAAAAGCCAGAGTACCTAAAAGAGGAACAGGTACAACAAGCCATCGGCCAAAAAGTTGCCAAAATCTACATGAGTCAACATGGATTGTAGTCACCAAAGAATCAACGTAATTTACTGGAATGCTAACAGCCTTGCAGATAAGATGTTAGCATTTCTCGACTACCTCAGCATGCAAAACGTTGATGTTGCGTGCATATCGGAAACATTCCTAAAACCAAACTCCAAAGTAGACTCGCATCCTGACTACGTAATTCATCGATTTGATCGCATTGATAGACCAAAAGGTGGTGTTGCGATCATTGTCAAAAGAAATCTAAAACATCAGCTTCAACCAAGTTACAACACAAAGCTAATAGAATGCATCGGAATAAAAGTCTTCATCAACGAATCAATAAGCTGCCACATCCTCTCCGTCTATCTTCCAGGAGGAAGCAAAGGAAGGAAATAGACGATCATCTAAGAGATGACATCAACAAAATAACAAACATCAGAGGAAACTACTATATCTGCGGAGACTTCAATGCAAAACATCGAGAGTGGAATTGCAACGTAGCAAACAAAGCCGGGACAATACTACAGGATATGTCCGGGGAGTTCATGATCTACTACCCCGATTCACCAACGTATTATCCAGAAGATCCGACGAAATCTGTATCAACAATCGACCTAATGCTCTCAAATTCCAATCTGAACACTACAGAACTAAAATGCACAGAGGCAATGAGTGACCATTGCGCTGTGTATTTTCAAATCAGGACATCCAAAGTTGACAGAACAGACAACACAGTTTACAGATATGACTACAGAAATGCCAACTGGAAAAAATTCAAATCGTATATAACTCGTCGCATCGAAGACAGCACTCTGGAAAACCCATGCAACACAGTAGAGGAGATAGAACATCATATCAAAGTATTCTCAGAACTCATCATGGATTCCAGAAACAAAACTGTGAAGAAGAAAAATTTCAACTTTGAATCGACAAAGCTCACACCAGAAATCAAAGACTTAATCAGGACGAAAAGAAGTCTTCGACGAAGATGGCAACGTAGCAGAGATAATCAAATCAAAACTGAATTAAACATTCTACAGAAAGTCATCAAAGACAAAATTAAGGAACTCAAAAATACAAACTGGAATAAGCGGCTTTCAGAAATCCAACCATCAAACCAAACAGTCTGGAGGATTGCAAAGCATTGCAAGAAAGGTTCAAAATCGATGCCACCGTTGATTGATGCAGATAGAACATTCATCACTAATAAGGAAAAAGCCAGCGTTCTCAGTGACTATTTTCGTAAAGCTCACGAAAATCCACTTGAGGACAACAACCCAGTACATACCCAGGAAGTAGACAACGCAGTGAAGGAAACATTGGAAGGAGAAAATAGTGACTGCACAGAACTTACAAATGTAGAGGAAATCTCATACATTGTAAGAAATCTGAAAAATCCTAAAGCACCAGGATTAGACGATGTCAACAACATACTCCTCAAAAATCTTCCACCAAAAGGCTTCGAATATTTGAAGAAACTTAACTATTTTCCGAAAGTTTGGAAAAAAGCTAAAGTAATCCCGATCCCAAAACCTGGCAAACCAGCAAATGAAGTGAGCAGCTATAGGCCAATAAGCTTGCTTAGTTCCCTAAGCAAAATATTGGAGAGAGTATTGCTGAATAGAATAAACGAGCATCTGGAGGATAACAACATCATTCCGACTCAGCAGTGTGGCTTTCGCACAGGACGATCAACATCTCACCAACTCATCAAAGTAATCAAAACAGCAAAGGAAAACATAAGCAGGAAGAAATCAACAGGAATGATCTTCCTAGATGTGGAGAAAGCATTTGACAGAGTCTGGCATAACGGACTCTTGTTTAAAATGATCAAATTAGGGTTTCCACTACCACTTATAAAAACTGTAAGATCTTTCCTAAGTGAAAGAACTTTCTCAGTTTTTATTAAAGGTCAGTTCTCAGAAACCAATGAAATCAAATTCGGAGTACCACAAGGAGCAGTGCTTTCACCAACTCTCTACAACATCTACACATATGATATTGTAAGAGAAACAACCAACAATATCGCACTCTTCGCAGATGATACTGCATTGTATCATTCTGCAGAAAACTCAGCCGATATTGTAACACATCTACAACACACTGGAAGAAAAGTACAACAATACATGAACAAATGGAAAATAAATCTCAACAAACAGAAGACTCAAGCCTTATTCATCACAAATAGGTACTCCAGGCAACTTCCAAGAGACAACATCAAATTCCTCAACGAAAACATCAAATGGGAAACCGAAGCTAAATATCTGGGAATGATAATCGACAAGAGAGTGACATTAAAGCAGCATGTAGAATATGTGACCAACAGAGCTCACACTGCACTAAGACTACTTTATCCCCTCATCAGCAGGAACTCACATCTCGACGTTCGAAACAAACTTCTCATCTATAAGCTAGCCGTGAGACCCATCTTCACATACGGCTGTCCAGCATTTGAACGGATGGCAAAAACACATCTACAAAAACTACAAGTACTACAAAACAAATTCTTGAGAATTGTTCTCAACAAAACAAGATATGAAAGGATATCAGATCTACATACTGAAGCAAAAATACCCTCTATTGAGGACTACGTCGGAAAGTTGCAAGCGAATTTCAACACTCGTCTTGCGTCGCGAAACACCGAATAAACCACAACATAAATTAAAGCAAAACAATTTCAAAATAAAATCAAAAACTAAGTGATGAATGCGATAAGCCAGAATCCTTTAAAAATTAAAATACAAATAAAATGTATCCAAACTTTGTACATAATTAATTTAAAAATTTAATGAATAAAAAGTTTATTTTAAAAAAAAAAAAACTCTTGCCAGCCTTAAAAATCACTTATCCTTGTAGCTTAAAGTCAAATCTATATTTGCAGCTTGAGCAGCCTCAGGATAGTATCCGGAAATACATTGTATCCCCGGAATTGACAACCCCCACTTCCACCAATTAAAGCTCACATTCAAATCTTTAATATCCATCAATCCTAAAATAACACAAGACCATTTCACATGATCAACTCGGAAGTATTTAATCTAGAAAAAATAATTTCATCTCTTTCGATAAAAAGGAAAAGACCGAAAAAGGAAAAAAGAATTGCTTTCCTTCCAAACAAAAACAGAGAAAATAATAAAGAGAAATAAATAAGAATGATGTGCTGGTGCATGCAACAAACTAACAAATGATTTAATAAAAAAATGAGAAAAAAGTTTTCATTGTTGAGGAAAAGAGCATAAATGCAGGCAAAGCTTTAAGAAAAGTCAAAAAGGTTTTCTTTTGTTGAAAAAAAGTTCAATTTTGTGTTGCCTGAAAAAAGTTGGCCGAGTGGAACTGATACTTTGTAAAATGACGTGCTCTTATTATTTATTATTCTGTTACTGAGACGAAGTCGCGGATTTCTGGTTGTTGGCTGCTCATGTATACAACATCCTGTAACTTGGTTGGTAACTGTATTTGATTAATCTGACTTTGAAGATGCTTCATGTGAAGGACATCCTTGAAATTTCTTAAAGATTAAGATTAGACCTAAATTGAAGGTTGACAGATAAAAAGCGTAAGTTTGCAGCTGTGGATGAAAAATAAGGAACAACCTTGAACTGCAGTCTTGGGAGAATTGTAAGGAACAATCCAAAGTTGCAGGCCTACAGCTTTAGACGAACTGTAAGGTACAACCCAAACTTCCAATGCGTAGGCATCTAAAATGCGGAAAATGCAGGTCTTCGGCTCTTAGCCGAACCCTACTAATAGCTCCACATCTCCTAACTTCCACTAACTACTCTTCTAACAAGAATTTAGTCAGCAATTACGAACTTCCTAGCTACATTCCAAAAAAAACAATGAAATTTAAATGCGATGAAGGGATCTGACGTCGATTTAGTAGATTAAGCTGGGCTAAGCTTTTATGGAAATTGAATTTTTTCGTACTTTTTGTTCATAACCCAAAGCTTTTTATGGACTAGATAAAAAATATTCTAAAAGTGAATTTTACATAGATTTATATTTCAATTTTATATAGGTAGATGAATATGCTGAAATGTTAGTTTTGGTGCATTCAGTTCAAATGAATTGGCTTATTGTGGACAGTTAATATTTGTGATTAATGCTATTTTAAGCTTAAATTTGGATATTCAAAGACCGTTAAGAATTTTAAATCCAAAATTCGGTATCAATATCCAAAAAGTCACTTTAATGCTTTCAAAGCCAATCCAGTAGTTGCTGTCTGAATTCTTGGGATCAGCCTTTAGCGACACAAATGAAGCAGGGTCAGCCTAAATATCGTGGCTTCAATTTGATGCTATTAAAAAGGCGTTGACGGAGCTTTAAATCTGAGTATATGAAAATACGTTATTACCAGTTAATGTCCAGTTGATGACTAGCTTTGATGTATTTTTGTCCATCCGGGAAAACTCGGTTGTCAAGCCTTCTTCATTTATACTCCTCGGAATCAATGCATCATTAAAGGAAATCATTGACTGCCGAGTAAACATAATAACTGACCGAAAATTTTCTCGTATCAGAATTTTACTATAAAAATGTTTACATTTAAGCACAAAAGGGATATCCAAAACGAAAAAAAATATTTTCTTTCATTCATGGATACGATTTGCTTTTTGTCAATCTGTTTGTTCATGAAAATAGAAAACTGCTTTAGGATATAAACAAGATTTGTTAATTTAAGGATGATATGCTATAAATAGGATAAAATGATATTTTTTGACGTTTTGATTGTTATTTGATGTTTTGGATTGGTGATATTTGGATTTGTGTGGGAGGTTGAGTTTTAAGATGCTGGAGGTGTTTTAGAATATCCAAAACAAAACAGAATGTGGCAAGTTTTATTCATTGCTTTAAAAATGGCCTGAAAACAGTCGTCAAGTTGTGGTAAGGCTACTTTCACTTCTCGTTGTCAAAGCAACGTCGAGTAACACATCAGTGCCATGGAGTAGCTGCATGGCAACCAAGTGGAAGTGTCATGTGACTGTCATATCCTTGTGGCAGTGTCATGTGGATGACACATTCATGTGGTAGTGTCATGTGGCTGCCATATCCATGTGGCAGTGTCATGTGGTTGTCATATCCATGTAGCAGTGTCATGTGGTTGCCATATCCATGTGGCAGTGTCATGTGGTTGTCATATAATTTCAAGGCAACATTACATCGTTGTGGTGGCAATGTTTTGTCATAGTGGAGTCATGAGAGCAGTATACTTTAAAGACAATTTTCCAAGACAATCGTCTCTCACATGATAGTGTCGTATGGCTGTCAAATGTCTGTCATTCTCGTGATGTGTCGCTCGGGTACGACTTTGCTAGTATCTACAACTTAGCTATGACGTAGCGCCCATGCTAAGAATACAAAATATCTAGTTGACCTAGTAAATAGTACAGACAGGCTGATAATAAATCCCTAAATTAAATTCATTTTCTCTAGTTTAAATCCCCGCATGATCAAAGCTTTATGTTTCATCCATAAAACATTATTTTTATTTATACAATTCATTGACTTTTAGCTTTCAAGCAATAAATTTAGCCTACATAAATAATATTTTCGCTCTCATTTCTATTTATTAATATTTATTCATAGCAACGCAATTTTATATTAAATATTTCTATCATCCCTTCATCATCCATGTACTTCATAAATCATCTACTGTATTTTTTTCCTACTTCTTTTTCATGTATATTGTATTATATTTTGTCTACAGTTTCTGAATTTCACATTAATAAAGCTTCAGAAACATATTTTCTCACGGACGTGATTTCGGTTTCTATCTCGTCGTCTGTACTGGCTTCTTTTTGTGCTTCCTTTGTTATATTGAGAGCACAAATGTGAGTTGGAAAAAGAAGAAGTTTATTGCATCCTTTTGAGAATTGAATTTAGATGCTGAAATGCCACTTTGGAGTCAATTTATGGATGTGATTCCAAAAAATTTTTTTATTAAGAAATTGAAGTATGGAAAGGAGTTCCATTAGTATCTAGATACTTTAATTGAGTTTTGAGCATTTGAGGAAGAAGATTGTTCTAACTTTAAGTTTGAAATTGGCTTTTAAAGTATTGTGGGAGGTAATTTAAGATTCAGAGCTTAGTATGCTGAACTAGAGTGACACAATTGAAATGAGCTTTGCCACGAAGCTACCGCAAGAGCTATTTTATGAACACCAAATGGAAGCCATCTCCAGGAGTAACCAAAGAACTCTTGAAAAGATGCTGTTGATAGAGACAGTGAATCTGGTATTTGTAAATTGGAAAGGTCAGCCAGCGATAGAGCCAGTTTTAGAGATCATGGATTACAGATGATCTGTATGGCCAACAGAATGAGTGAGTAAGAAGTCGTCTAACTGTAGTATCCTTATGACTGCCAAATTTAGGTGTCGTCAATTCTCAAGTTCATAGAATCACTGTTTGAGCAACAAAGTCAAAGTCCTGAGAATTAGAAACTGACGAGAGGCATTAGAAATTATTTAAAGACAGATCCAGCTTTCGAAAAACTCTAAATTCGGAAATGTTCCCTCTTGCGTCTCCGCCAAGACAGTAAGTAAGCATAAGACAGTATAAGAGATTCTTCAAAGCCTCAACAGCTCCGTAACGGATCGTTCTTCATTTGAGTCACTCGGAACAGTGCATCATACCTTTAGACTCTTATTGTTAAGCTCCCGATCTCCAAAAAGACGCTTTAAACACCCTTTCAAGCTCTGTCTATTTCATATCCAACTACAAAATCTCTGATCGCATTTGCTAAGTCATAAATTAGCAACAAGAGCATAAAATTTATGCAAATAGTTACAAAAAAAAAAAAAATAATATAAAAACATTTCATCACATAAAAGAGACATTAGTTCTCGTTTCAAAAGAATTACTGGGCATGGATGGAAATAGGAAGAAGAGGTCTCGATCAGAATGTATAATGACGTGATTTTGATGGAAAAGTTGTGAGAAAGGCCAAAGGAATGAAGAGTAAAAAAAACTGAACCTTTTGAGAGGAGCAGCAACACGAGTGAGAATATAAAAAAAATGTAAATCGACATAATGCTCTGGACATGAGTGAAGTGAAGTGTTCGAGGATCCAAAAAGTATGGCATATACAACAAAAAAAAAAAGGATGAAAAAATTTTTTCATTTAATAAAAATATTTAAATAATTTCAAGGGGTGAATATTAAGGAATTTTTTTACTTCCTTTCATCACGAGTGTCAATATTTGAAAGGTACAGAAAAATTAATGGAAGAAGTTTTTGTTCTTTTTTTTGGAAGCTTTTGAAGTCTTGAAGGGATGAATGTTATATTAAGAAAGGTAAATCATGATACACGTGTTAATCAAGCTGATTTTTTAAGCTTTTCATATTTGTTGTTGCAAGATTCTTTAAGTTCAATATAAGATTGATGTATTTACTATGAAGAGAGACTATTGATGAAGTCAGTGAAGCATTGATTATTGATAATTAATTGGCAGATCGCAGAAAGCGATAGAGCCAGTTGAGAGACACTAACTGAGAGAGGCTATAGATCACAGATGAGCTTCACATTAAGGGTCAATATTGTGATTCTTGACCTTTAAATAGAAGCTGATTTTCTCGCTGGCTTCTACTTACCAATACCCGATTTCAAGTCCAATATTATTTCAATCGATAGCTTCTTTATATGAGAATCAATTTGATATGAGAGTGTATTCAAAATTAGAGGGTTTGACATTTTACTTCTAATTATTGACTATCAGCTAGCATTGAGTAGTTAAACTAGTCTCTTTCTAAAGCGGAATTTAACTGAATCTGTCCTCAACCCAGAGTCACGTCGTTCCTTTGTCGTTCCTTTGTTCCATGTTTTAAAAAGCTTTTTCCATATCTTCTGCATTGTGTTGTATGAAGAAAGTAAAAACCAAGATATCGAACCATTTATAGGAAAAATCTGTCAGTTCGGAAGGAAGTCCCCGGTAGATGAGAGGTTAGACAACAAACCGAATATCTGTATCACTCTGTTGTGATACAGTGGGTTCAGAGTATGTGGGTTCGATACATACCAGACAACCGTCATTATAAAGTGTTACTAATACGTCAAGAATTCGCTCGATGCCCACGAAATTACAAGCATTTATCCCTATGACACTCGTCACTATCAACAATCACATTTGAACATAATGTCTCTATAACTATCTCCACCTTGATATCTTCTTAAAAATATCAAAAATTAATAATTCAAAAACCTTTTTTTTACTATTTATGTCCATAACTATTTAGCATTATTCCATCACACACGAGTTGTACTTACCCATGTTAAGTGTTATTTCCTTTTTAAGCACATCACCAAATGAGAAGAAAGAACTAATTCAAAATCTACAAAAAATATTTAAATCATGACGATTCAGAGTGTGACTCATGTCCTCGACCTTCTCATTTTCAATTTGTTTTTCATTTTTTTATTTGCCTTTTTTTTCATGAATCCATTTAGGAAGTCAGAGAGAGAGAAAAAAATATTTTTCAAACTTGTTTATGTTTACCGAAGTTCAAAGGGAAATTGGACAAATGGGTTTTAAAAAAAAATATAGAAAAAAATCTGTTTACTTTATTTTTGAGTGACAAAAAAGTTATTTTTGGTTTTGTTGAATTTGTGAATATTTTTGAAATTTTTATCAGATGACAAGTCAATCCGTGGGTGTGGGTGAGAGAAATGATAGCAAAATTCTTAAATTTTGTTGTTCAGACTTGAAAATTTGATGTGTTGAAAATGATGCTAGAGTCTTTAATATCTCGGACTGTCTTTGGACATTCCCTACGAAGTTGACATTCCCCTCAGCAATGAGTTCTCTTGTACCCCAGCCAATGATGTAAGTAAGTAATATTCGAAGGCAGATTCATTGTTGCGCCAAATATGTGACATAAGACAGTGACAATTTGCTAAGTTCGCCTGATTCAAATAGCACAAATCGGTACATCGACCAAAAATCCGGCTCCAGACCTACGTGAATCTGACTTGATGATGGATATGGATTTCGAATCGATTATCTGAC
This sequence comes from Chironomus tepperi, assembly GCF_022539635.2. Lineage (NCBI taxonomy): Eukaryota > Metazoa > Arthropoda > Insecta > Diptera > Chironomidae > Chironomus > Chironomus tepperi. Next base: position 10,002 of record NW_027226338.1, on the reverse strand, counting down.
TTATGCTATGCAGACATGTCTCAACCCCAGACTAACAATTAAAAACGAGACTCGTATCATTCAAATGAAATTCATGCTCTTTACCCGGAAGGTACATGATTAAGAATAGTTAAGAAATCTGTCCCCGGACCGGCGTAGGTAGGGATTCAGTGAAATTTGTCTACAGTCCAAACTCACGTCAGCCTTGGATCGGATTTCTCAAATATTTACGCTGTGAGCATTCCTGATTAACAATGGAGTGCAATTTTGCAATTTACTAGCTTTACAGGATGATTTTAAGTGAGTTATTCTTAGAAGAACTGCCCAAAAAATGCACAATTCCAATCAATTGAACATCACCTTTGTCCTCGAATTCCATCAAATCTCATTTCATTACCAAATCTGTTTACTCTAAAAAAACAAATTTCCCGACAAATAATAACTCAATCCTCAGCACAAAGAACTTCCGTTCAAAAATTTCACCATCTTTTTTTAAGCACAAAAAATTCAATTTGTCCTTGAATGTGAAATAAATTTTTTTAATTGTACACAAAATTGCTCCCAAAAAAAGGAATTGGAAAATAAAAACATTCAAGCCTCAAAAGATTTATTCTTTACGGTTAACTTTTTATGATTCTTTTTTGCTGCTTCTCAATTTTTGCAAATTATTGCTTTTTATATGAAAGAAAACACATCGAAATGTTGAAAAGAAATATAAAATAAAAATGAGCATTTACAATTTGTGGATACTCTGGAAACAGAACGCATTTGTGTGCTTTTTGAGAAGCGTTGTCATGAGGAAGAAGGCTTTATGGAGAAGTGGATGTTGAAATATTGAAATTTAAGTTAAAAAGCAGGTCGAGGATTTTTGACCCGATCAGCACAATTTATTAATGAGAACCAATGTTAATTGACATAAAATCTGCTTCTTCGATTACATATGGTTGCCATTTGGCTGTTTTGAAAGCTTGTGCCGCTCGGGTTAATGTCTAACTTACAGAAAGGCATCAATTCAGAATTGTCGCTTATTTTTATGAAATATTCAGCTGAAAGCAAGGTCTAGACTCTAAAAGTACAATCGATTGTCATCTCTGCCTCAAACTCCCATTTTAAGGACACCAAAGACATCAAAGACACCAAATCGTCTCCAAAACTACTCAAAAATCAGCCAACATCCCATACTGTACAGTATAATTCCTCAATTATTCTCTCGCACAGCCAACGCAAACAACAACAAAAATTCCAACAATTTCCATAAAAATTCGCTAAGAAATCATTTTCATTTATGCCAATACCAATCATCAATAACATTTATATATCGAAACATTATCATTTGTTGTTGTTTCTTCTCCTTCAACAAGAATGTTTCCCACCCCACCACCATCAATTTCATCGATATTCTCTCGCTCGTCTTCCTGCTACAAGTCATTAAATTTTATTTTTATAGCTTCTGTGGAGCAAACGAAGATTTCATCAAATTTTTTTTTATGTTTTCCTGCTGATTTCGCTGTTCGATCCAAATAAGTGAGCGACTGAACGGGGAACCTTGAGGTTTTTTTTTTTCACGTGAAATGGCACAATTTGTGGACGACTTGAAAAAAAATTTTCAGTGCCAGATGCTATAAAAAAAAATTCGCTGATATTCATAAATCTGAGGTACATTCGTGCCAATATGAGATATATTTCTTTCATTGGCTTAACCATCAATTCTTATTTATTGAATTGTGAACCATTTTCTTCTTACTGAATTGCCTTTTACATCCGCTTGAGGTACTTACAGAAGCATCTTTCTTTTTGGTTGATGTCTCTTCAATGGTTGTTATCTTTTGTACGTTCAGTTTTTGCTTTTTCCGTTAAATTACTTCCGCGTGTACTATAATCGCAAAGTATTATGGAGCTGATTCTTTCTTCTTTACTTCCTTCTTGTATTTTAATGTCAAGCATTAGAAATATTGCGCATTATTTAGATTTGAGGTGAATAATCCTATTTTGGGGTTGTTTCATGATTGGGTGACATTATGAGACTTTAAATGACCATCTGGTTGGAGATAGGAGCATTTCTTGGGATATTTTAGGGTTGCATAGCTTCATTAAGACTTCTTCCCACTATATACATATGTGTAGATATAAAATAAAAAGCACACGGTGTAGAAATGGTCAAAAATTCGGCTTCAAGACATCATGTCTCTGTCCTTAAGCCAGAATTGATGATTTACGCATTAGGCCAATGTCAAATTAACCTGGGTCCGATTTTTGGTTCATTTTGTACAACGTGTGACTTTCCGAAAACATGCCTGAAAAGTAGACGACATAAAAATGGCCGAAAATAGATCCCAGACTCCCAGATTTCATTGAATCTGGTCTGAGGCCATATTTCATGCTGGCCATAAGTGATTTTCGACCAATTTTATGCCATGTGCCTTCCAGGATGTCAGCATCATATGCGAACAGAGATTTATTCAAATAATTTATGACAGAGCCTAATGGAAAGCTTTTTGTTGTAATCTTAGTTCCACATAGGATCAAGGCTGTAAAAGTATGTAAGAAATTAGACGATGTACAGAGTGTCCTGGCGATCACATTGTGCTGCCAAAGCCAATTCAGCTTGTAATATGTATCTACATTGAACAAATTATAATCCAAGTCAACTTCCAGCTCTGGAAATGATTTAGCTATCAATCAAAAATCCCTCAGAAATTCTAACCGTCATTAACCTTTTGTCACGTGAAGTCTTCCAATCACATTATTATTAAGATCATTTTACCAAAATATTATTGAAAAGGGATTGATATGGATTTTGAAAAAGCTATGCGAGACACATTTTTGTGGCCTTCTTTTGTGTACCATCCAATTTTTTTCATGTTGTGCAATGCGTTTAAGAAAAAAAAATCATTGAATTGATACAGGCGAAAAAATGAGCAGGAAAAAGAAGAAGATGTATAAAAAGGTAGCAGAGACTTGTAGATATGCCATTATCTTTTCAATGACATTACCAGGCCAATTTTCTGTACTTTTGTGTGCTTCAAAATTATCAATTGAATTACTTCACAAGTATACATCCTCCTTCATATTGTTGCCCACGTGGATTGACATTCAAAAAAATCTCAGTGATGCGAAGGAAGGAAAGAAAGTTTCTCTGCCTGTTGTTGTGTGCCTGTTTGTTCAAAATTCACTCAACTGCGATGAAGTTTTTCCTCCGTTTTTCTTCCTTTTCATCTTTCATTCACTGTAAATAACCTTTCTGTAATCCATACTACAATACAATTATCATCTCGTCATCATCATCAACATAATCATCGTTATCCTTGAAGATATAAAATAAGGATCCTAAAAGATTTTTACTTTATATTTTGATGATGATAATAAACTTGAAAATTTTTGTTGCTTTAATAAGCAGAGTTGATGGGGTGCTTGAAGTGCATTAGTGATGAATAACAGGTGGATTTGGAAGGTTTTGTTAAATTTTAAGTATTGCAGTTCTGTTGGGATATCATTTGATGCTATCTACTTTATTGTTTGGTAATCTTAACTGTTGCATAACAGTTTTTGTTAATCGTACACTTCATTGAACATAAAGCAATGTTTAGAATTGTTGGGTTTGCTAGATAGCAAAGAAGCACTGCGATCATCGATCAAGCAATGTTTAAGTTTGATTGATGTTATTAACATCATGCCAATCCTGCAATGCATGGACAATCGACGGTAGACACATACTCGCTATCTGGCATATGCTCTACATTCATCCTCAAACAATTCTACAAACTCAAATAGCACACGGAATGGATAAAAGCAAATAATGTACCCTCAGGATGACGTGACTCTAGCATTGGCCTTGATTCAGTGAACAAACAGGATATTCTCTTTAAAACCTTGTCGCTTGAGGCCGCTGCTTCTTTCATCCATTTCTATGATGTATGACTTTCTAGTAAGGTTCTTTACCTTACTTTTAATCAAAAAAGTGCATGAAATGTCATTTAGGCCTCCTTATAGGTCAACACTCTAGATTCAACTACAAAACTAAATTTTCTAACTCTACCCAATCGGGAGAATACTTAGAACCAAGTGGCTGCCACATGGCGAAAACAACCGGATTGGGCAAGTAGCTGCCACTTGGTTCTAAGCATACTGCCACCTGGCGCCGTCGAGGCAACATTTCAATATGTGACGATCGAGTACCAACTCCAACACTGCCGATAAATACTCTTTCTCACCAGAAAAGCACGAATTTCCCTTTTTTGAACACATAAACATGATCCATCCTACGGAAAAGGATGTACGGAAGAGAGAAAAATCACAGGTGATATGGTAAATATGTATGAGAAGAGTCTAACGACAATATTATGGATGGAAAATATTGAAGATGTTATTTGGTCGATTTACTTTTATCACTTCATTAACTAAAATGAGATTATGTTGGCTATTGCTGGATGAGTAGAAGTAAAAAAACTACAACTATAAGTAGATTGAATGCATTTACGCTTAATGGCACTTCATTTATGCGGAAATCTCTTCCGCTTTATTCACATCTTTTATGTTGTTGTCATCAGATGATGGAAATGACACAGAAAGACTCATTTTTAATGGAATAAGAAAGGGAAAGAATGTAAGTCGATAATCGCATTTACATAAAATGATGATTTTTGCTTTATTCCTTTTTGAATAAAGAATGTTATTTTCATGAAAAAAAGTACTTGCATATAATCATGAAAGGTATGAATTTTTATGCTGTAAGGAAATTACACATAAATCCTTCTTATTATGAATTTCAAGCTTTTAGGATAATGCTGAAAAAATGTGCATTTTGTTGTACATTTTTCTGTCTTTTTTGTGAGAAGAAATTGTTACAGGAATGCTGCAATAAACTGTAAAGCTACACATTTTGTTGGCAAATTTTTATAATGTTATGCATCTGATTTATGTTGTTGGAAAAATTAAATCAATCCTCATAACTCACAATAAAGTGAATTATTAGAAATTTGAGGGGTTATTTGCTGATTTTGTACATAAAATCGAGTTTCTGGGTCTTTTTGTCCTGCCAATAATTTAGGATTTCGGGGTGGTTTGGGACTTATTCTTCGGATAATAAAATAGGGGTCTTTTGATTATTGAATAATGCAAAAAATTGACATTTTGAAACCTCAACCCCATCAAAACCAAATTTCAACTCTTCCTACCATGAGTTAGATGTAAGCGAGGATGGGTTGAGGACTTGATGCCCAAAACCAATCCCAGGACCAGATCTCTCTGCTCCTCTCTCAGGATAGAAGAATAAGTACAAACTTCAAGGCACATTCCGGAAAAATGGCCGAAAATCTAATCAAAGACCAACTTGAATCTAGCCTGAAGCCGAATTTCATCAAATCTGACCTTGAGCTAAAGTCACGCTGCAAGACCAGCTACCCATCCCTCCTCGCTCAGCATAGCAGAACAAGTACAAATATGTATGAGATTAATTCAAAAAAATTCCTAATCTTCTGCCCACATCATTACAAGAGATATAATCTCTATAATAAACATAAAGACATAAAATTCTTAAAATATTTTCTAAAAGAATGAAGTCATTTAATATATTTTTTTTTATCCCATTTAAATAACTTGTACATATATAAAGAATAAATTCACAAAAAATATTCATCAACTATTAAATCCATAACAACATGCACAGATCTAGCGAAGAAGAAGAAAAAAAATCTGATTTATGCGGTTTCATAAACCATAAGCCATGAGACTACATGTTTATCTTATTTTTCTATGCAATGTTAAGTAAAACTCTTTCCCATAGATGTTTATACATTCCTTCTTTTTGTGGTATTTCAAGATTTTTTTTCGTACAATGCAGGGGTTTGTTGAGGGGTAAGATTTGGACGGAGCTTGAAGTTGACATGAAATTTGTTTGAAGTCGAGTCGACTTGAACCGGACTTTTCATGCAAAATCCGAGTCGCCTTTAAAGAAAAGTAGACTTTAGACGACTCGACTCCATGCAAAACTCAAGATAACTTAGAGTTCTGGTTTTAGTGATCGAAATATGGCAATTCGAATAGTTCATGGCTTAGTTTTAATCAAATCATTAATTCGTCGATTAAATCAAATCATTTTAGGGACCTTTTACTTATTATCTAGCACTCTTTGCTCATGGAGAGGACTAAACGTCCCAAACGTCCAATTCCGTTATCAAGTGTCGTCCGATAACCTCTGAAGCATTTCTAAATTTAAATTTAAAACCATTATAATGAAAGATCGTTTAAAAATAGCATTGAGATCATCTAAATCCTCAAAATTTTTGTTAGCTACACCACTGTATCCTGCATGGAAATACTGTAGATAGTAAAAAATACGTTCTCGTTTTGCCATTACCAAACATATATGTAATCCATAAATATGTTTCTCTATCCCGAGTGGCACAATGTAGTCACTAGGATACCACGACAATGTCGAATCACCGATAAAGTAACCAGAGTGCTCAAAAATATGTTATGACTAGTAAGTGGCAAGTTAATGTCCAGGTGATCGATAGTTCCAACATATTGTTGTCTACTTAACGTAAGAGTGCCTTGACAACGCCTTAAATACTTCTTTCAATCCATTAAATTGCAATAAAATTGATTTGTCAACAACCTATCACTCGGGTAAATTGAATGATTTCCTCCAGATTCTCTATTGTACTCAGCACATACTCAATACAGAATCAAGTTGTAATATTAAATCTCAGAGTGATGATTGAAGTGATATCAATATGATCTGATAAACGAATGACTTTGGTGCTTGATGTAATATGAAGTGAAATATAATCAAGATTGATCCATGATTTAATAGAAATTTCCAAAATCATTCGACTGAAAAATCAATCCAAAATGGACCCATGGACTTGAATAAAATCATAAAAAGCTGTCCACCCTTGATGTCATAAAAACAATTCTTTTCAAATGTATATGAAGAGGAAGTAAGAAAAAAAAATCATAAATTTTATATTTTCATAACAGCAATTCGGTCAACGAGTCATGTATCTATAAATATCATGTATTTATGTAAAGATGTCCACAATACACAAAACTTCAAGTGAGTCAATACACAACATCCAATAAGTTTTTACACACATACAACATAAAACCGGAAAGTATTCATGCTCATGTACAGGAACACTAAACATTCTACCAAGTAAAAGGATCGACGTCAAATATCCTCAAGGCATGATGTTGTAGCACAGTTTTCATAAACATCATCTTACCATACATAGATAGATATATTGCCTTATTTTTTTTATACAACATAAATTCCAATATTTATTGATTGCCTTTTTGCAATGAGAGAAATTTCTTATAGAAGATCATAGAATGCCAGAACAACAACAAGAACAGCACCAAAAAAAAAATGAATTTTCCACATAAAGTTGTTGTTTGGTTAAGTTTTATCTCAAATCATAAACATGTTATGCATGATAATCTTTTTAGTGTGAGACAACTAGTTGTCTCTTTCAGTTCCTGTATGTTGAAGCTCTTTTTGCAGAAATTTATATAGGATATAGCTCAAGGTTAGTTAAATGATGACATATGAAATTGTAGGCAATCATGTCTTTTGATTATATCACTGGCATTGCAGTAAATGTTTGTGGCTTTTTGCTTGTGTCTGACAACTTTTATGAATGTTTGACATTTTTGTTGGAATTTTGTTTGAAAATTTTTGTGCTGAATGTGAAGCTTTTTGTTGATTTGGAAAGTTATGCCCTTTTTGGAAAAGCATTTAGTTCTAATGGGACTTTTGGGAAATTTTCATTTAAATTTGAATACTTCTTTCATTCATGATTTGCATCTATCAGTAGTGGGCAACCTGTGTGGGTATATAGTGACACACTGGTATATTATGAGAAATCTGGTTCCGAGAAATTTGTTATGGAGATAAGTGTCCGTGGCTCTATATAGGATGCTCTCAAGTTGACAATTGATTGTCCTCGGTCGTTTTTTGTCTTGCACTATCGACGACCGGACGCCGTTGACTGCCAATAGTAGTTAACGATAACTGTCTATGTTCGGTGGGTTTTTAGTGATTCCGTCGGTCAATTGGCCAACTATGACCTAGATTTCATTAAGATTTTATGTCTATAAGGCAGGAACATGCTGAAGAGACCATTGGTGTAAGACAAGAAACTACTCAAATGTCCAACTGCGGAAGATGCCAACGTGCAAAAGACTCTTTTGCAGAAGCAGTGATTTGGCAGGCTTTCATCAATTATTCCTTACTTGCATTGCCAATTCTGTATCTATAAACGCCTCCTCCCTCTCCTTCGATACAAAAATTCCTAAAACCAATTCTTCAAAACAAGTCAAAATAATTCACGTTAATAGCTTATAATGATTCATTAATAAATTGATATTTATTTCATACAGGTAGGCAGAAAAATCAAATTTTAATTAATAAAATCATTTATCTATAAAAAATAGCTAATTAAATTTCAATTAATTGAAATTATTATTAATGAAATTGTGTATGAAATGAAAAGAAGCAGGTTGATTAATGTCATTGTGTAGGTTGAGTGTGATGATGATGAGAATTGTAAAGTATGATACTGCTGAATTTGACATTATGGTTTGATGATTTAGACCTGTGGTGGGCAACTTGTATGCCGTGGGACTCTAGTGTGTCGCTAAATGGTTTTGAAATGCCATGATGCATATGTCTTCTGAAGTTCGGTCGAGTCATATTACCAAGGCGTGCCGCAAAATGAAAGGTTGCACACCACTAATTTAGAAGAAATAGGGTTGGGGTTCAATTTTAAGATGAACTCGAAGCAGACTTGAATTTTGTATTAATCGAGTTGAAAAGTTGACTTTTTCATTCAATCCGATTCGACTTCAACCTCAACTCTTCAACTAGAAATCGATTATTTCCCAATTATTTCCAATTTTAAACTATCCATTGATGAATTAACCATTCACTCACATGCACAACAATAAAAAATATCAGATTTCAACTCATAAATTTCAAAAAAAAAAAATCAAACTTTATTAGCACTAACACAGATTTTTCTGAGAAATAATATCATGCACTAAATCATATAAAGTTTTTCATAACTTTTTCTATTAAAAATTTCTTGATTCTCTTACATGAAATAATTTATGAGATTTCCAATTTTACATTTTTTCCATCCCCATCCATCCCATTCAGCAAGAATCATTTTCATTTTAGTATAAAATCTTCATACTCAATTTCATTCTTTTATTTTCATCCAGAATGTTTCAACTTTTCAACCATAAATTTTTATTTTCACCATCATTCTTCCCTTAAGTGCTGTGTACATTCATGACTTACTTGAATATTATTGACAAGTTGACTTCGAGTTTATGACAAACTTTATCTATCTATTCAGCATTTGTGTTTTTTTTCATCATGTGTCTATCCATCTACATATGCATGTGTGGGTTTGTGTCTGTTTTATGAAGAGCTTATTTTAGCATAAATCACATAATATGTATGGAAATTTCATCATAAGAGCATAATTTCCGTATGAATTTGTCATAAAAATGGAAGCAGTTTTATGATTGCTGGCTGACTGAATTGTGGTGCATTTCTAATGTCTTAGGATCTAATTGTCTATTTTAGAGGTTGAGGCTTTAGGTGATGGCTTCCTCCAAGGAAAAAGGGAGAGCTTTTTAAGATAAACTTTGGTCAATTTAAAGCTTTAAAATTATAGTCAAAATCAAGGGGATGGAACTTGTTCGTCAATGCGGGTAAATGCAGGTGAATTTTCAAGTTCCATCCCCTTGGTCAAAATTGGATGTCAAGTTCTTAGGACGAATAATGTCATTTTAAATGCAACTTGCCGTCACTAGGACCAGTCGTTCAACTTGAATAGCAAATGCCAGTTAATTCATTTAAATCTAGTCCCAGACCAGCATGACGCTGACTTTTTTGCTGAATTCGGTTCAAATCCGAACCCATACAAGAATCACACCGATCTGGTGCTGAATTTTGATTCAATTAATCGACTAACTACAAACAATCCCTCTAAAATGCGCTCAATTTGATTA